>NC_069506.1:181484290-181494290 GCF_027579735.1 Bombina bombina | reverse complement strand
TCCAAATTGTGACAATTGCTGTGCATTGTTTTCATTCTTTTCCTCTCCTTTGTGTGCATGTGTTTTTCATGATCCAAACTGTGACAATTGCTGTGCAGTGTTTTCATTCTTTTCCTCTCCTTTGTGTGCATGTGTTTGTCATTATCCAAATTGTGACAATTGCTGTGCATTGTTTTCATTCTTTTCCTCTCCTTTGTGTGCATGTGTTTTTCATGATCCAAACTGTGACAATTGCTGTGCAGTGTTTTCATTCTTTTCCTCTCCTTTGTGTGCATGTGTTTTTCATGATCCAAATTGTGACAATTGCTGTGCAGTGTTTTCATTCTTTTCCTCTCCTTTGTGTGCATGTGTTTTTCATGATCCAAACTGTGACAATTGCTGTGCAGTGTTTTCATTATTTTCCTCTCCTTTGTATGGATGTGTTTTTCATGATCCAAACTGTGACAATTGCTGTGCAGTTTTTTCATTCTTTTCCTCTCCTTTGTGTGCATGTGTTTTTCATTATCCAAACTGTAACAATTGCTATGCAGTGTTTTCATTCTTTTCCTCTCCTTTGTGTGCATATGTTTTGTTATTTTACAAAACAGTAACAATTGAAAAATAAATACACATTTCTTTTCAATAGCGTTTTATTAGGTGACATGCTCGACTCTAGCAGCACCGAATTTCCATTTACTATAGGATCCGCGACCTCTGAGGCGGTGTATTGAAAAGGGCGTACACTGCGTCGGAGAAGACGCGAGCGTAAGTGGTCATTTTTTGATAAGTATCGGAAAGCTTCTAATTATGTCGAAGAGCAGGGCGAAAGCAATGGATTACGCAAGTTTTCCAGAGGTTTTCGACTCGAACCGATCTGAGTTGAATTGAGAGCGCCAAATCGTATGTTACGTCACAAAAATCTACTTCTTCCGATTTAGACACTTTGATAACTGAGGCGAAGCATTTTCGCGACGTGTACAACGCGGATTTCCGGCGGATTTGAAGTAGACACTTTGATAACTAGGCCCCTATGTCTGCACCTAACACCCTAACATGTACCCCGAGTCTAAACACCCCTAACCTTACACTTATTAACCCCTAATCTGCTGCCCCCGCTATCGCTGACCCCTGCATATTTTTGTAACCCCTAATCTGCCGCTCCGTATACCGCTGCAACCTACATTATACCTATGTACCCCTAATCTGCTGCCCCTAACATCGCCGACCACTATGTTATATTTATTAACCCCTAATCTGCCCCCCACAACGTCGCCGCCAGCTACATACAATAATTAACCCCTAATCTGCCGATCGGATCTCGCCGCTAGTCTAATAAATGGATTAACCCCTAAAGCTAAGTCTAACCCTAACACTAACACCCCCCTAAGTTAAATATAATTTAAATCTAACGAAATAAATTAACTCTTATTATATAAATAAATTCTATTTAAAGCTAAATACTTACCTGTAAAATAAACCCTAATATAGCTACAATATAAATTATAATTATATTGTAGCTATTTTAGGATTAATATTTATTTTACAGGCAACTTTGTAATTATTTTAAACAGGTACAATAGCTATTAAATAGTTAATAACTATTTAATAGTTACCTAGTTAAAATAATTACAAAATTGTCTGTAAAATAAATCCTAACCTAAGTTACAATTAAACCTAACACTACACTATCAATAAATAAATTAAATAAACTACCTGCAATTATCTACAATTAAACCTAACACTACACTATCAATAAATTTATTAAATAAAATACCTACAATTATCTACAATTAAACCTAACACTACACTATCAATAAATTAATTAAATACAATACCTACAAATAATTACAATTAAATAAACTAACTAAAGTACAAAAAATAAAAAAGAACTAAGTTACAAAAAATAAAAAAATATTTACAAACATTAGAAAAATATTACAACAATTTTAAACTAATTACACCTACTCTAATCCCCCTAATAAAATAACAAAGACCCCCAAAATAAAAAAAATGCCCTACCCTATTCTAAATTTAAAAATTTCAAAGCTCTTTTACCTTACCAGCTCTGAAAAAGGCCATTTGCGGGGCATGCCCCAAATAATTCAGCTCTTTTGCCTGTAAATAAAAACATACAATACCCCCCCCAACATTACAACCCACCACCCACATACCCCTAATCTAACCCAAACCCCCCTTAAATAAACCTAACACTAAGCCCATGAAGATCTTCCTACCTTATCTTCACCATGCCAGGTTCACCGATCGCTCCAGAAGAGGGTCCGGAGTCTTGATCCAAGCGGCGGCTGAAGAACTCCATCATCGGGCTGAAGTCGGAAGTCCATCATCGGGATGAAGTCTTCTATCAAGCGCCATCTTCAATCTTCTTTCTTCCGGAGCGGAGCCATCTTCTTCCCAGCCGATGCGGATCCAACCTCTTCAACCGACGCCTACTCGCCGAATGATGGTTCCTTTAAATGACGTCATCCAAGATGGCGTCCCTCGAATTCCGATTGGCTGATAGGATTCTATCAGCCAATCAGAATTAAGGTAGGAATATTCTGATTGGCTGATGGAATCAGCCAATCAGATTCAAGTTCAATCCGATTGGCTGATCCAATCAGCCAATCAGATTGAGCTCGCATTCTATTGGCTGTTCAGATCAGATGATGGAGTTCTTCAGCCGCCGCTTCGGACTTCGGACTTCGGACCCTCTTCTGGAGCGATCGGTGAACCTGGCATGGTGAAGATAAGGTAGGAAGATCTTCATGGGCTTAGTGTTAGGTTTATTTAAGGGGGGTTTGGGTTAGATTAGGGGTATGTGGGTGGTGGGTTGTAATGTTGGGGGGGGGTATTGTATGTTTTTATTTACAGGCAAAAGCGCTGAATTATTTGGGGCATGCCCCGCAAATGGCCCTTTTCAGGGCTGGTAAGGTAAAAGAGCTTTGAACTTGTTTAATTTAGAAAAGGGTAGGGAATTTTTTTATTTTGGGGGTCTTTGTTATTTTATTAGGGGGCTTAGAGTAGGTGTAATTAGTTTAAAATTGTTGAAATATTTTTCTAATGTTTGTAAATATTTTTTAATTTTTTGTAACTTAGTTCTTTTTTATTTTTTGTACTTTAGTTAGTTTATTTAATTGTAGTTATTTGTAGATATTGTATTTAATTAATTTATTGATAGTATAGTGTTAGGTTTAATTGTAGATAATTGTAGGTATTTTATTTAATTAATTTATTGATAGTGTAGTGTTAGGTTTAATTGTAGATAATTCTATGTATTTTATTTAATTAATTTATTGATAGTGTAGTGTTAGGTTTAATTGTAACTTAGGTTAGGATTTATTTTACAGGCAATTTTGTAATTAGTTTAACTAGGTAACTATTAAATAGTTATTAACTATTTAATAGCTATTGTACCTGGTTAAAATAAATACAAAGTTGCCTGTAAAATAAATATTAATCCTAAAATAGCTACAATATAATTATAATTTATATTGTAGTTATATTAGGGTTTATTTTACAGGTAAGTATTTAGTTTTAAATAGAATTAATTTATTTAACCTCTTAAGGACATATGACGGAAATTTTCCGTCATAAAACAATTGAACAAACTGAAAGCTGTGTCCTTAAAGGGTTAATAAGAGTTAATTTATTTTGTTAGATAAAAATTATATTTAACTTAGGGGGGTGTTAGTGTTAGGGTTAGACTTAGCTTTAGGGGTTAAAAAATGTATTAGAATAGCGGTGAGCTCCGGTCGGCAGATTAGTGGTTAATGTTTGAAGTTAGGTGTCGGCGATGTTAGGGAGGGCAGATTAGGGGTTAATACTATTTATTATAGGGTTATTGAGGCGGGAGTGAGGTGGATTAGGGGTTAATACATTTGATACATTGACGGCTACCGCCCAACTCTAAATCTAGCCGTTAGTATTTATTTAATATAAAAGCTCTGTTTAACTTAGGGCAATGCCCTACAAATGGCCCTTTTAAGGGCTATTGGTAGTTTAGTTTAGATTAGGGGGTGTTTTTATTTTGGGGAGCTTTTTTATTTTCATAGGGATTAGGTTTAATTTTTAATTTTTGATAATTTGGTTTATTATTTTCTGTAATGTTAGACTTTTTTAGTTTTTGTAATTTTAGATTTATTTAATTTAATCTTATTTTTTTTTTAAGTAATGTTAGACTTTTTTAATTTTGATTGTAACTTAGTATTTTTTTATTTTAGGTATGTGGGTGAGGTTAATTTAGGGGGTGCTAGGTTAGGGGGCTTAGTAATTAAATTACAGCTAGATTACGAGTTTTGCGTTATGAGTGAAAAAGCATTGTTATTACAAGTCTTGTCAGAATAGGTGTACCGCACACCTTTTTGGCCGTCAAGTCCTTTTTCAATAGGACTCCCATAGCGCCAGTATTACGAGTTTGCCTGGGAGGCCAAAAAGTGAGCGGTACACCCTATACTGATAGGATTCATAACACCGTCTAAAGTCAATTGTTATGAGTTTTACGTTACAAAGCTGTACCATAAAACTCATAACTAAACTGTCACAAAGTACACTAAACACCCATAAACTACCTATTAACCCCTAAACCAAGGCCCTCCTGCATCACAAACACTAAAATAAAATTATTAACCCCTAATCTTCCGCTCCGGACATCACCGCCACTTTAAATTTTATTAACAGCCCCGCAATTAAATGGTATACATGTGTCTCAAAGGCCCATAAGTCATATTCTCGGATAGATCTGATATTAATGACGAAAAAATTGACACTTTTAGTTACAGACACTATAATATATCCAATGACAATATCAGATCAAATACAGGTAAGTATTTAGTTTTAAATAGGAATAATTTAGTTAATAATAGTAAGTTTTATTTAGATGTATTAAAATAATATTAAAGTTAGGGGGGTGTTAGTGTTAGGGTTAGACTTAGGTTTAGGGGTCAATAAGTTTAATATAGGTGGCGGCGGGGTCCGGGAGCGGTGGTTTTGGGGTTAAACAATTTATTTAGTTGCGGCGGGGTCCGGGATCCACAGGATAGGGGTTAATTAGTTTATGTAGGTGGCAGCGGTATAGGGGGCCGCAGATTAGGGGTTAATATATATAATGTAGGTGGCGGCGGGGTCTGGGAGCGGTGGTTTAAGGGGTAATAAATTTATTTAGTTGCGGCAGTGTAGGGGGGGCAGATTAGGGGTGTTTAGACTCGGGGTACATGTTAGGGTGTTAGATGCAGACACTACCATAGGACTCAATGGGATATCGGGCAGCAGCGAACATGAGCTTTCGCTATGGTCAGACTCCCATTGATTCCTATGGGATCCACTGCCTCCAGGGCGGCGGATTGAAATCCAGGTACGCTGGCCCATAATAGTGGCGAGCGTACCTGGTAGTAGTTTGATAACTACCAAAATTAGTCAGATTGTGCCGAACTTGCATTCGGAACCTCTGTAGTGACGTAACCATCGATCTGTGTCGGACTGATTCCGGCGGATCGAAGCTTACGTCACTAGATTCTACTTTTGCCGGGCAGTAGGGCTTGATAACTAAGGCGAATCAGCCTCGCCACAAATACGCTGCAGAATTCCAGCATATTTGCGGTTGAGGGCTTGATAACTAGACCCCATAGAACGAGTTAAGAAGGCAATAAATCAGCTTTGTTGGAATGGTAAGAAACCAAAAATATCAAATACTAAACTTTGTATCTCAAGAGAATGGGGAGGTCTGGGATTACCTGACTTAGTCCTATATAACCATGTATTTTTGGCAAAAATTGTCTTGGCCTGGATTGCTGAAAATAAGAATTTTATCGATGTAGATCTAGAGGAAAATTTAATTAGACTCTTTGAATTGAAACCGTTAATACACATTGAATATAAAATGTTACCGGTTAAGATTAAAAGAATGGAGAATATAGGTAATGTAATTTAAGCTTGACAAAAAAATCTGTAAAATTTTCAAAATAGACTTTCATTTTTCAAAACACCTCCCAATAAAGGGGAACCCGGAAGTTATGATTAACAAAAGGATATGCAGAGAATGGCAAGAGAAGGGATTTACTCACTTATATCAAATAATTGATGAGGACAAGAAATGTATTTTGACCATATGAAAAATTGTTTTGGGTGGGTGAATACACAATTCTATATCTATCTTCAATTGTGGCACTACTGCAATAAGTTAGGGGATATTATTTATAATAAAGAAAATTGGAATATACTGAACCCAATTATAAATATATTTACACAAGGTGACACTTCATGCTCAACTTTATACAAGAATCTTAATGATCAAGAAAGGATAAAGTACATGTATGAATCAATCAATAAATGGCTGAGACTCTTTTCTGATGCGGAGATAACGAAACAAGACATAAGATCAAGTATGAATAGAGCGACTAACGCAACACTGTTATCAAGCTGGAGAGAATCTCATTCAAAATTACTGTACCATTTGTAGAGGACATAATACACTGTATGTCTCTATGCCCAAAAATAAATACGTATTGGCTTAAGATAAGCTATTGGATGAAGAAAAAGTGTAAACTAGGTGTGTATTTTACAACAATGGATATTACATTTTTAGTTAAAGGAGAACAGTATGGGGATAAAACTCCCGCCTGCTAAATACCATAATTTTAATAGGAAGAAATATAATACTTAGGGATTGGAAATCTAAAAAAAAACCAAGTATGCAGACATTTTTAAAGACACTGCATCAACAAATGATATACGAACAATATGATACAGATAGACAGTCTGAGAAGCAAGTTGCTAAATTTATGAGCAAGTAAGAGTTACATAAAATTGTTAGAGATCCCGATACAACAAATGATAATTAAAGTTTTTGAGAATTTGATATATATACTCGAAGATCAAGCAAGGGGAAATTGGCAGTTTAATAGAAGATAGAGGAAATTGGGGAGGAGGGGAGGTGGGAGAAGCATTATTGGAGATTCCCCCCCCCTTATAATTTTGCCCCCCCTAATGATAGACCTATTTAATTGAAAATAGGTTAAGATTTTGGTTATGGATAATATAAGTAATAGATAACGATGTGGATAGTGGAGGTTAGGTAGGACAAAAACTTTTGAGATATTAGTTGAAGGAAAACTTAGAATAAAATGTATAATAAGCCTGATTAAACACTTAAGAAAGATATATTACATAATTTATATATGAAAAGAGAGAGAATGTGTATGTAGCCCAATGTTACAATAGATTTAAATTAGAAAATGTACTTGAAGTCTGTAAAAATGACTGTATGATGTCATGTGTAACACAACAAACCAACTATTTCATGTACTAAATACAAGTATCCTTTCACTAAGAAATGTTGTAATATATCTATGTTATTGTTAATAAAAATATAAAATACAAAAAAAATGTATTAACCCCTATTCTGCCGCTCCCCGACATCGTTGCCACTATAATAAACCCATTAACGCCTAAACCACCGCCCTCCCACATTGCAAACACTATTTAAATATTATTAACCCCTAATCTGCCATCCACCCACACCGCCACTATAATAAACCTATTAACCACTAAACCACAAACCCCCCACAACGAAATATACTAAATTAAACTATTAACCCCTAAACCTCTGGCCTCCCACATCACTATATAAATATATTAACCCCTAAACCTAACCCTAACCTTAATGTAACCCAAAGCCTAACCCTAACACCCCCTAACTTAAATATAATTAAAATAAATCTAAATTAAACATAGAATTATTACCTAAATAATAACTATTTAAAACTAAATACATACTTACCTATAAAATAAAACCTAAGATAGCTACAATATAACTAATAGTTACATTGTATCTATCTTAGGTTTTATTTTTATTTCACAGGTAAGTTTGTATTTATTTTAACTAGGTAGACTAGTTAGTAAATAGTTATGAACTATTTAATAACTACCTAGTTAAAATAAATACAAAGTTACCTGTACAATAAAACCTAACCTGCCTTACACTAAAACCTAACATTACAATAAAATTAAATAAATAAAATTAATAAAATACAATTATCTAAATTACCAAAAGCAATAAACACTAAATTACACAAAATAAAAAACGAAATTATCAAAAATAAAAATGATTTACTCCTAATCTAATAGCCCTATCAAAATAACCCCCCCCCCATAAAAAAACCCTAGCCTACACTAAACTGCCAATGGCCCTTAAAAGGGCCTTTTGCGGGGCATTGCCCCAAAGAAATCAGCTCTTTTACATAGCAATTAAAAATACAAACATACTCCCAACAGTAAAACCCACCAACCACACAACCAAACCCCCCAAATAAAATTCTATCGAAATAAACCTAAGCTAACCATTGCCCTGAAAAGGGCATTTGGATGGCCATTGCCCTTAAAAGGGCATTTAGCTTTTTTGCCATGCCCTGAAAAGGGCAATCACCTCTTTTACGAAGTGCCCAAACCCTAAGCTAAAAATAAAACCCACCCAAAAAAACCTTAAAAAACCTAACACTAACCCCGAAGATCCACTTACAGTTTTCGAAGCCCGGACATCCATCCTCATCCAGCCGGCGAAGTCTTCATCCAAGCGGGCAGAAGTCCTCATCAAAGCGGGCAGAAGTCTTCATCCAAGCGGGCAGAAGTCTTCATCCAGACGGCATCTACTATCTTCATCCATCTGGTACGGAACGGGTCCTTCTTCAAGACATCCGGCACGGAGCATACTCTTCTTTCGATCGTCACTGGAAAATGAAGTTCCCTTTAAGTGACGTCATCCAAGATGGCGTCCCTTACATTCCGATTGGCTAATAGAATTCTATCAGCCAATAGGAATTAAAGGGGAAAAAATCCTATTGGCTGCTGCAATCAGCCAATAGGATTGAGCTTGCATTCTATTGGTTGATTGGAATAGCCAATAGAATGCGAGCTCAATCCTATTGGCTGATTGGATCAGCCAGTAGGATGAAAGCTCAATTCTATTGGCTGATTGCAATAGCCAATAGGATTTTTTTCCCCTTTAATTCCTATTGACTTAAAGAATTCTACAGCCAATCGGAATGTAAGGGACGCCATCTTGGATGACGTTACTTAAAGGGAACTTAATTTTCCAGCGATGATCGGAAGAAGAGGATGCTCCGCACCAGATGTTTTGAAGATGGACCCGCTCTGCGCCGGTTGGATGAAGATAGAAGATGCCATCTGGATGAAGACTTCTGCCCGCTTGGATGAGGACTTCTGCCTGCTTGGATGAAGACTTCGCCAACTGGATGAGAATGGATGTCCGGACTTTGAAAACTGTGATTGGATCTTTGGGGGTTAGCGTTAGGTTTTTTAAATGTTTTTTTGGGTGGGTTTTAATTTTAGCTTAGGGTTTGGGCACTTCGTAAAAGAGCTGATTGCCCTTTTCAGGGCATGGAAAAAGAGCTAAATGCCCTTTTAAGGGCAATGCCCATCATATTGCCCTTTTCAGGGCAAAGGTTAGCTTAGGTTTATTTAGATAGAATTTTATTTGGGGGGTTTGGTTGTGTGGGTGGTGGGTTTTACTGTTGGGGGAATGTTTGTATTTTTAATTGCTATGTAAAAGAGCTGATTTCTTTGGGGCAATGCCCAGCAAAAGGCCCTTTTAAAGGCCATTGGCAGTTTAGTGTAGGCTATGTTTTTTTTTATTGGGGTGGGGGCTTTTTTATTTTGATAGGGCTATTAGATTAGGAGTAATTCATTTTTATTTTTGATAGTTTAGTTTTTTATTTTGTGTAATTTAGTGGGGTTTTTTTTGGTAATTTAGATAATTGTATTTTATTTATTTAATTTATTTAATTTTATTGCAATGTTAGATTTTAGTGTAAGGCAGGTTAGGTTTTATTTTACAGGTAACTTTGTATTTATTTTAACTAGGTAGTTATTAAATAGTTAATAACTATTTACTAACTAGTCTACCTAGATAAAATAAATACAAACTTACCTGTGAAATAAAAATAAAACCTAAGATAGCTACAATATAACTATTAGATATATTGTAGCTATCTTAGGCTTTATTTTACAG
>NC_069506.1:181466790-181474290 GCF_027579735.1 Bombina bombina | reverse complement strand
ATAAAGGGCTTACTTTTATTTCAACCTTCAGCAATGATGGGTTTGATACTTTTCTGGACATACACAGATTTCAAAGGAATCTGAAGCTCAAGGAACATTTCAGAGACTCAAACAGCAACTCAGAGATAAAAAGATTCAAACCGAAAAGCAAATTTGAGCCAAATACGTGTGGAACAAGTATCAAAACCTTTACCAGGCTCATCTCAAATGACTCAGACATTTCCAAAATGGAAAAACATCATCCCAACCTTACTAAGGCAGAGAGATTGGCAATAAAATCATTAACCTCTGATGCAGACATTGTCATACGCCCGGCTGACAAGGGTGGTGCCATTGTCATTATGGACTATAACCAATACCGCACTGAAATCTTGCAGCAACTGAGTGATGACTCAACATACAGAAAACTCACTTGGGATCCCACGACAAAATTCAAAAAAGAAATTGATGTGACACTCACAAATGCCTTACAACAGAAATGGATTGATCAAGATGAATTTGACTATCTGAGCAACACTCACCCTATTCACCCCATATTATATACCCTGCCTAAAATCCACAAGGATCAGTTGAACCCCCCTGGTAGACCGAGGGGCTCACTGTTACAACCTCTGGCCCAGTATGTGGATGCAATCTTGCAACCCATCGTCAGATCCATGGACTCCTACATTAAAGACTCTGGTGACCTCATTAGGGTTCTTAACTCTGTGGAAGGTATCACAAATGAGGACATACTTGTGACGATGGATGTGAGGAGTCTATACACAGTGATCCCGCATGCTGGGGGAATAGAAGCCATTTCTACAGCACTTGACAAATACCCCTATGTGGGCCCACCAAGGTCCTTTATTCTTGACCTTCTGGACAAATGTTTGAAACTTAACTATTTCCGTTTCGAGAACATATTCTATCAACAATTGACTGGAACGGCGATGGGATCTAACATAGCCCCGTCCTACGCGAATCTCTACATGGAGCAGTATGAAAGGGACACCATGAAGATATACAACCATGAAATGGTTAAACACTATAAAAGATACATTGACGATGTCTTCTTAATATGGTGTGGCCCTGTCGATACACTCACTGAATGGGTAACTCAACTCAATGGACAAACTTGTCCCATCAAGTTTGAACTGAAATTCGATCAGGACCAGATTGATTTTCTCGATTTAAGGATCTATAAGAAGGAAGGAAAACTGCTCACAACCTTGTACACAAAACCCACTGATCGGAATTCACTCCTTGAGGCAACAAGTAACCATCCGCCCCATACCAGGAGGGCTATTGTGAAATCCCAGATGATCAGAGTAATGAGAAACAATACTGAGGCAACCAATAGGAAAACCCAAATGGATGAAATGTCAAAAAAAATCCTACAGAGGGGCTACTCACCTGAACTCATAGAAGAAGTAATACATGAATTATTGACTGGAGGTGAACAAGTGAGCCAACCGATTGACACTAAGAAACCAAGGATGGTATTCACAACCACGTACAATAAAGGGAAAAAGGTCTTGGCTGACTCTATCAGAAACAGATGGGAGATCCTTGGTACTGACCAAACGCTCCCCTTCGGACAGATGGACCCACCTATTATGGGATACAGACGCGGCAGAAGTCTAAGGGACCTACTGATGCAGACGGACCCGGCACAAAGCTATACAAAGAAGTGGCTGAAATCTACTAAAACTGGTTGCGTTAGATGCCTGGGGTGCACCACTTGCAGTGGCATGATCCCCTGCAAGGTGTTTCAACACCCACACACCACACAGAAGTACACCATAAGGTACTTCATCACAGGTACTACGAGTCATGTGGTATATCTCCTAAGCTGCTGCTGTGGAAAATATTACGTTGGTAAAACCTCTGACAACGCACGGATAAGAATGGCAAACCATCGCTCAGCAATTTGCACTGCTTTAGACAAGGGAACAGCAGATCAACCAGTGGCTAGACACTTCTTACAGGCAAACCACAAGGTAACTGACTTACGTTTCATCTTAATTGATCATGTTCCACCGCTTCGCCGGGGAGGCGATCGCGACAGAATACTCCTTCAGACGGAGGCCAAATGGATACACAGACTTGACACCCTGTACCCAAGAGGACTTAATATGTCCAATGATTGGCACTGTTTTCTATAAACATTGGAATATCCGACAATGGACCTCACATTGTATGACTGCACCCTTTTACCCCTTCTCTGACGTGGCAAGGTTTACTGCTAACCAAATATTGGTTCTATTTATCCCTAGACATGAGCACAGGAATGGTGGACCCTGACTTTTACTTATTTACCTTGAATACGCAATATTGATCTACCTTGGTCCTAACTCCTATTGCTCATTATCCTTATTGTACCATGTTTTTCTTTTTTCTTTTTTTCTTTCTTAACTGTACTTGATTGCCATTTATAACAGGGGACCTATGATCGTCACACTGAGGTCCCACTGTATGAGTAATATGTTACTCAGGCACAAGGCTCTGATATATGCTCTACTGTTATGTGGGTTATGTGATTCGTTACACTAGGCTAGTTCTACCACCATTATTTTTTATGGTGTTGGCGTTAAGATGTTGACCTGTTTGGTCCCCACATCATTCCTTACATATATGTACCTTTGATTTGTATGTTACTGACCTGATACCTTATTATATTAGGCTTTTATTTTTTATGATTTTTTATTATTATTATTTTTTCTGTCCCACCTTGGCTTCAATGTTCCAAATAGGGTCTACCAATTATTCACGTTTCCCAAAGCTTTATGTTACATAATTGAGCGCTTAGACATGCTATAGAGACATATGCTCTGGCCATCATGGATTGATAGATTCCCCAATGCTTGGTCATCCATTTCAGCTATAGTAGTTATTTGCACCATATATTATAGACATATTTGTTTGATTGATTGCTCACACTCGGTATATCGACATATGCTTTGTTCACGATGTAGTGCCATATTTCCCTGTTTTAGCCATCATGTACACACTTGCAGTGGCTATTTACTACCCTTTTGATGTCTATACAGGCACGCATCTGTGCTCGCCCCAGCAGCAGCGGTTAGCAGCAGTCTGCTGTCATTCACTCTCTGGCTTGGTACACCCCTTGATGACGTCAGGCGGCTATGCAAATTAGCCATGAGTTCTGACACCACTACCGATGACGCTGGGCTGTGTTGATCCGCGCCTGTTTTACTGTTTTACAGCTTCTAACAGGAACATTTTTTGGCTTTAGCTTTTCCCTTGCAAGACGCCTGATTCGCACATACAATAGAAACAGCGTCTCATACCAAGTAAGTTTATTAGTGGCTACGTATTCCCAGGTAGCATTGAATGCCTATGTTTTGCCGTTGATACTCCCAGTAACATTACTAACATATCTTTTTACACGATGCATACTATCGTTTAGGCTTGTAGGTCAGTGGTTTAGTTATGGCTCTCTGTTTCTGTATAGAGTTATTCTCTTGATGGTATTTGATATGCTTTTGATAGATCGTTTTCATGTGTCTGATGTGTACCATTACACATTTTTCTGTTCATGTTCATTTTTCTGTTCCTGTTCTTTTTCTTGCTATGCCTGATTACACATTTATCGGCATTTTTAGACCACATTCCACTCTGCCTGAGATGCATTACTGTCTGATCAATGTATGTGTCCTAGATATGATTTATTTTTGTTGACCCCATTTTTGTGAACATCATTTATCCCTATAGCTATGACTTTTTTCTGGTAGCAATGTCAGTATTTCACACACAACACCTTAGGTGGGCACATGAGTTTCTGTGGGTGCACCAACAGTTTTTGAGGTGTAGCTTATATGTTTTACCTTTATTATTTATCGTAATGATTTTTTTCTTTCTTTCTTTCATGTTTTAATTATATTTACTATATGTACATATATTGTTTGCTCAATTGTACAGTATTCAAATATCCCACTGTTAATTAAGTGATTCACGTTGCCATGGTTACACATATTTTGGCGCAATTTCACTAATTGTTTGATGGGCGGGGCTTAGTTGCTTTATATTGCACACTGTTTAGTTGCACTTTTGTCTGGTCTGAGGAAGGGGTCTGCGTACCCCGAAAAGTCACCTTAATAAATTTTTTATTTTATATACTAAATCCAGTGAGTGCAGTCCTTTTCTATATTTGACTATTGATATACCTGACTTAGCACCCTGGTTGATGTCCTGATTCCATTGTGAGTGCAGACACACATGGAAGTTATATATATATATATATATATATATATATATATATATATATACACACACACACACACACACACACACATGATTATATATAGGTATAGATATACTCAAACAGATATATATATATATATATATATATATATATATATATATATACACACACACATGATTATATATAGGTATACATATACTCAAACAGATATATATATATATACACACACACATGATTATATATAGGTATAGATACACTCAAACAGATATATCTATATACACACACACATGATTATATATAGGTATAGATATACTCAAAGAGATATATATATATTCGATTGTTGGAAACGGCACTCGCCAAATAAGCATCCACCAGGTGCGCGGCAGGGCAAAATACACACAGTAGAACAGAACTGGGTCCAACAGACGGCCTCCGTTGTTGAATGTGATCCAAGAACAGCCGGCACACAGGAATGTTTCAAAGATCCGATTTATTCAGCAAAAGAGAAACCAGACGTTTCGGCTCTACCGTGAGCCTTTCTCAATGGTATACAGACCGGCTAATGTGAACCCCCAGATACCACCCCTAAATACCTACCCTAAACTAAGTGACAGCCAATCAGCTTGCATGGCTGCGCTGCTCCTTCCCGCGCATATCAAACTCACCTGGACATCCAAGAACAGCTGATTCCCGGCAAGCGCGTCATGACATCATCACGCCACACTGCGCTGCATGGAAATGTCTGTGTCACAGGTATCCATGGCAAACACCGGGTAAACAAATACCTCCGGTTACCATGGTGATGCGTGGGAGAAGTCGCGAATGCAGCCAAACATCCGATGGGCACAAATGTAAAGTGACAAAGTGGTAAACAAAACAAGGGCCATAGATGGATGCCCTAATCAAACAATAGTGTAACAAAATTTTTACATAAAAAACAGGTATCTATATTATTAGCAACAGGGTGATTAACCACATAACTGTAGAAAATGGCTTATTCCGCTACAAAAACCAATGGTTCAACATATAACACAGCCCTCTATACCCAATATGGTATCAGGGCATGTGGGGTGTAGCAAGCAACCATAAGCCAAATATGGTCAAAATGTAGTATATTAACATTGTATTGGCATCATACTCAAGAGGAGTAGGTAGAAACATATCACAGCAGGATGACTCCCATAGTGTCCATATTTATTTATAACAGCAGCCAAAGTCTATGTTGGCATTCAGTCCTCGAGGTGTTACTGTGTCCAAGGTGAAAATCCACCGAGCCTCCATTTTCAGCAATGCTCGTCCTCTGTCCCCACCTCGCCTATGGCGAGGGACATGATCAATTAATATTACTCGTAGTGAAGCGACACTATGGCCCGCTTCCGCAAAGTGGCGTGCCACTGGCTGTTATGACCGTCCCTTGTCAATGGCCTGACGGATCACCATCTTGTGATTGGCCAGACGTTCCTTGAACGGTGTCACTGTTTTGCCAATGTAGTATTTGGAACATGGACAAATAATTGCATAAATCACAAATTCTGTGGAGCAGGTAAGTCTGTGCTTAATTTTGTACCTCTTGTTGTTGTGGGGATGTTGGAAGGTGGTCCCTGCCAGGAGGTTGTTGCATGTAACGCAACTGCCACACTTGTAGCAACCTGGTTTTCCTCTGGTCAGCCACATCTGTTTTTCGTAGCAGTATGTAGGGTCACTCAACACCAGCAGATCCCTCAGATTACTTGCCCATTTATATACCACTCTTGGTTCCGGCATGTCCGTGAATGGAAGGCTTGTGTCCTTGGACAACATTAACCAATTCTTTTTAATCACCTCCTGCGCCAACCTAGACCCTGGGGTGTAAGTTGTTATGAAGTTCAATCGCTTAGGTTGTTCATTCCTAATTCTTTTAGTGGTAGCCGAGTCCTGAGTAAGATCCAGTGCCTTACAGCATTGTTGTTCTATGAGCGTTGGTGGATAGCCCCTCTCCAAGAATTTTTCAGACATTTCCACAAGCTGTTTCTCCTTGCGGGAGTCATCCGTGTTGTTACGGACAACCCGCAGGAGTTGAGAGGAACTGACACCTTCTTTTTGGAATTTGGGGTGGAAGCTATGATAGTGGAGAATGGAATTTTTGTCGGTCGGTTTCTTAAACAAAGTTGTTTCTAATCTATATCCCTTCATGGTTTCCACCTTAAAAATTTCCAAATCCAAAAAGTGGATTTTATCCCTGCTGTGTTCCATTTTAAATCTGATGGTTGAGTCAAGGGAATTCAATTAATTAACCCATTCAACAAGACTCTCTGATGTGCCATTCCAAACCAAAAAGACATCATCTATATACCGTCTGTATAATCTGATGGGGTTCTGTCTAGAGAAGACATTGTCTTCCTCATACATCACCATGTAGATGTTGGCATAGGATGGGGCCATGTTCGACCCCATCGCTGTGCCCATGGTCAGTAAGAAATATTTGTCCTCAAAGCGAAAATAATTTTTCTCTAGACAGAACTCCAACAGGTGTAGAATAAATTCGATAGGGGGGCCCGTGTACATATGGTTGTCAATTAGAATTCGTCTTACCATGTCAATACCATGGGCATGGGGGATCACAGTATATAAACTTACCACGTCCATCGTGACTAAAATGTCCCTTGTGGTAAAGTCATCCATTCCTTTCAGCAGTTTAATTAATTCCGAAGAATCTTTCAAATGTGTTGATGTATTCTGTACTATTGGTTGGAGGTAGAAGTCAATAAAATCTGCCAATGGTTGCATGAGTGATCGCCTAGCAGAAACAATCGGTCTGCCAGGAGGATCCTCAAGCGATTTGTGTATCTTTGGTAATAGGTAGAGAATTGGACAAATCGGATGCTCTACCGTAAGAAATCCCAGTATATCATCGTTAATGACACCTGCCTGGAGGGCCAGTCCTAAGAATGAGTCAATTTGTTTTTTGAACAGTAATGTCGGATTGGATTGGAGTGGGCGATATGTGTCAGTATCTTGTAGCTGTTTGTACGCTTCCCCTCTATACTGTGAATAGTCAAGTATCACAGTAGCACCACCCTTGTCCGCTGGCCTAATGACTATATCCCTGTCAGTGGACAAGGATTTGATGGCCCGCCTCTCTCCACCTGTCAAATTATCCCTAGACATGGCTAGGCTTTTATGTGATTCTATAAGTGAGGTGGTGCAAATTTGGTGAAACGTTTTGATGGGTGTTACTGGGTTCAAATGTACTTTTCATCTTGAAAGGTTTAGGGGTATATTCCTCAGAATCTTTAAAAAAATCCTTAAGCTTT